>NC_079503.1:91291764-91341161 GCF_030052815.1 Hevea brasiliensis
ATACGTCAAGAAAATAATAGAGTTGCATCACTAGGCTAACATAGAAGGTGATTCAGTATGACATCATAAAGCATAATGAAACTAAATTTCAGGTAAATAAACAGGACAGATTATGTATAAAAAGGTATTGGTAAGGTAATTACACAGGAGATCGATAAAATTTAGTCTGGCATCCTTTGTCTAGTCACAAGGTACCAACCAGTTAAAAGAAGCCTTATTCCGACCCTTGGCATCTTTGAATGCCGAAACTCTTAATCTCAGGTTCTTATGATGCATAGCTGTAATTAAACCTTGAGAGATCGGAAAAGTCCTTACCCGGTCCCCATTTAAATGTTTAATAGAGGTCGGAGAAGAGTTCTTACCCGATCCTCGCCCAGAGTTTCCATAAATATTTAATAGAGGTCAGAGGAGAGTTCTTATCCGACTTCCAAATTAAATTTTAACAAATACGTAAGATGATCCCCCTGAAATAAAATTAATACGCAACAGCAACTCACTAAGGTTGTCTCATTTACTTATGTATCTGGGTAATCCGGATTAGTGAAAAATCAAACATTCCTTTCGGTCAAAAGGATTAACATTTCCATTCAAGCCCTCCTAACTATGAAGAACGTGAAGTTAAATCTGCTTACCCTCGTTGAGGGACGAGGTGGGCTGCCTAACACCTTCCCCACCCGTTCATGGACCCCGAACCTAGAATCTCTGTTTTTGAAGTTGTTTCATTTTAACTTGCTTTCACAAATGGTTTTCTTTAATTTCCCTCAAAATTAAAGTGGCGACTCCTCACTTTTCCACTTCGGTGAGTGTTCGTCTAGGCGACCGCAAAACACCTTGCGACATCTTGTATTATAGGTTTATGATAGATTCAATTTAGATAAGAAAATTTTATATTTATCATTATTTAAAATTTTTCAAATAAAAACTGCAATTATGATGAGTTTAAGAAAATCTCCTATTATTTTTATATTATTTAAAATGAAAAATATGTAATTAAAAAACAATTCGAAGAAAAAAAAATAAAGTTCAAACATCTAATTTTTAAAATTAATTTTTTTTTACAATTAATAAGTAAAGAAAAAGAAACACTTTTAATTTGGCAAGTAAATGTTAATAATTATAATAATCTCTCACTTTATATATATATATATATATATATATATATATACAAACACACACATTATCTCTCATTCCATATATATAATAATAAATATAATGCCAGAAATGTGAAAGTGATGCTATTGAATGTATATGTTATTATATGATGCTGCTTTTGATACTTTTTGTGATATGAATATATTCTATATCTTGCCTACTTTATCATCATTATATCCAATTTCCCCTATTCTCTAATCTTATGATGCTATTTTAGATTTTTTTTTTTCTCTCCCACCTCTATTATTTTTATCTATACAGCTACCCCTTTCTATATCATGCATTTAAAAAAAAAAAAAAAAAAAAACATTCTTTTGTGATTAATTAATTATTCAACCAAAACCCAGATGAAATAATCAAAGTTTAGTCAACTTGATACTGCTAAGTTTAACATATCTGTTGAACATTGTTGACTTGGACCAAGTAATAAATTTCTTTAGTTATGCTTTTAATTATTATTATTATTATTATTATTATTATTATTATTATTATTATTATTATTATTATTATTATTATTATTATTATTATTATAGTTAGTTAGTAAGATTACATTATTTTGAGTTGATCAATTCATTATACGGGAAATTTTTATCTGTTATAAACTCAAAAGAGAGACAAACGTATCAAAATTAAGTATTTAATAAATAAATTTTATTATATATTTTGTGTTTTAAATTTATAATGAATTAGATATTAAAAAAAAAATCTTAATACACATAGATATCAAATGTGTACATAAAAAAAGAATGAAAAAAAAAAACTCTTAGTATGAACGGAAAAATTATAAAGGAACTATCACCAATCACCGATAAATGGCAGATATAAGAACTAAGTTAAACATCCACCTCTGTGCGATAAATAATTATCAACCCAAAGGAAAAATAATCAATTGTACCCCTCTTAGATCCAAGTCACAAGAGATTATACAGACAAAGATTGCTTAAGTATGATTACTCTTTGAGTTAAATTCTACTTTGACACTTAGCCTTAAATCCTTTGATCTGATTACACTCATCCATTCTGTTAACATTCTCAAAATTTTATGGATGTGAAATAACAAGAAGTCATCCAAAATGCAATGCTGTCCCTCTAAATCCTTAAAAAAAAACAAGGCCCTTGGTAAAAAAAGACAAATGATAATATTAATAGTGCTTAACGTATTCCACGTTTTCTGGTAAGGACCTGTTTTGTCTTAACATCGGCAACTTGTTTTTCACCCATGAAAGTGTTTGTCAATTGTCACCATTTGTCTCGTTTGATTTGGATCTGTTCATAACCCAATTCTAATACCTATATATGACCTTTTTTAATTCAAAATATTGAGCTAAACCTAACCTTTTTAAAGATATTTGATTGCTTATTCTATTTTCTACCTTAAAATTTGTCATTAATTAGTCTGACTTGTTCAAAATGAGATTCATCCCAAAATAAATAAATAAAATAAAATTGATCTTAGGAATATATGAGCATCTAATCAAATTTGAACACCCCACCTTGTCTATTGCCCATCCATCAAACTTAAATTTTAATCCTTTAACACGTTTAGGGTTCCTGAATTTGTTAATATATATAATTTTATTGTAAAAAAGAAATATAATCTAAATTTAATTTTCAATTTAATTCAAATATTCTATTTAAACCAAACAATACTCCTTTTAATATATTTTTTCTTATGATCTTCACCTTGTATCAATATCTCGCTTTTACATATATAACGATGGAAGCTCTCCTTCCTTATTAATCATGATTTAATTCCATTAGGGAACACCCAAATATTATTAATTTAAATGCACTAGGTTGATGTAAAAGAATGTGCTTTTACAATCGTTAAAAAAAAATAATTTTAATATGTAAAAACTGACTTGAAAATATTTTGACTGTAAATATCAAAACAAAATATTTCTCATTTATATATAATGAATTTTTTTTATGTGTTTTAATAATTTTTATGTTATTTACATATAAGAATAGAGTCCACTTTCACGAAATAAGAGTAAAATTTCTACTTGAATGGAGTGCAAACTCCACATTGATTTAATGCATTATTGAAGTGGTATAAATAAAATTATGGCATAGAAATAGACCCAAAACCTACTTAACCTCCAAATAGAAGCATACAAAACACCTTGATTCTGTTGCACGTAAGGAGATCAGATTCTACATAGAATAATGAAAAAAACATTAAGCATACGTGATTAAGATTGTTGCCGTCTGATCTGATGGAGTGCATTGTTGGCATCAAGGTCTGCCTCATCCAAGAAATTGATCAGAAGATAAGCTTGATGTTCAATGATAAGAAAAGGGAAAGTGGGAAACTTTTATTTTTCTTTTTTTTTTTTGCCGTATGAAACTCTACTTCAAAAGTCTATACCAAGAGTTTGATAAAAGTCTATACATGACAACCCAAATCTTAGCTTCTACGTATCTGTCTCGTGACAATGAGTTTTAGCTGGCTTTGTGGGTGTTATTATTATTATTATTATTGTTATTATTATTATTATCACAATGAGTTTGCGCATTTTATTAATAAGAGCTTGAAGATTTTTTTTTAAAAGATATCTATTATAGAAAAATACTACACAGCTCAAATTGAGCGAGCTCAAATTGAGCGAGCTCAAAATGGCATATTAGTAATTAAATTGAAATTCATCACCATTTTACCATTTTAATAAATGAGCCATTTATAATGACTTGTGAGCCATTTAGCTCATTTATAAGTCACTTGACTATAAAATTTTTTTATTTAATATCTACTTACCAAACAACATTTTTCAATGTCAAATTAAGATGCTAGCAGTTTTTGGAACTCTAAAAATTAATGCTATGAGAAATATATAAATTTAGAGATATTGTATACTATAAGTTATTACATATAATATATTTGTTATAAGATAAGATATATTAATTTTTAATGATAAGTTATACTATAAGTTATATTTATTTTTTTTTAACTTGAAATATGATATAAATTTGTTATATATTAATTGAAATGAAGTAAATAGCATTTCAAAAATGAAATTAAATATTATAACAATAAATATTGATATTAAAGTAAGTATCATATTAAAATTGGTTTGAAATTTGATAGTGGTGTTAGAGTGATAATGATGGCGGTGGTTGATTATTGTAGGTAGGGTGACGGTCAAACTAGTTATATTTATATTTTTTCAGTATATAAAATATTAAAATGTGATATAAATTTCACTATATATATTTTAAATCATATATACTCCATAAACACTCAAATCACCATGGTTCACAATCACCACTATTATCGTTATTTAAATCATTTACTTACAAATTATATAAATATAGATAGATATAAATGTAAAAATAAATATTACTTGACATGATATACACTTTTAACAAATAAAATTTATATTTTCGAAAAAAATATTATATATATATACAAACACACACACATTAGAGCTTGTATAATATATATATTTCATGCAATAAAATGTTGGATGAGGGCAAGTAACCTGATTGGTATAGAAGCATGCATCTCAGCGTGGTTCAAGGTTTGAGTCATCTCTATATTAGATATTATTTTTTTCTATTTATAAGCACACCTAACACAATACGTTCTTTATATATGTATATATATATTTTCATTGATTTGAAAAGCGGATGAGGGCTAATAGCCCGATTGCACATGCTCCCAAGCATAAGGTAGAGGGTTTAGGGTTCGAATATTTCCTTTGCCCTTTTTTTTATTTATAATTCTTTATAATTCTTTTCATTAAAAAATATAATATTAAACTGTAATAATTGGAAGTATTTTTAAACCCTAATTAACACTTTTCCTTAAAATTATAATATAACAAATGTTTAGATTTAAAATTATAAGATATATATATAAATCATTTACTTATATACATCTAGTTTTATAGTATTAACATCACTTCACTACTATTAGAATAATCACCTATACAACGATCAATAGTTAAATCAGCACCACTGCTATAATCATCACGTATACAATATTACTTCCATTATTATCATTAAATCATTGTTTTTAATTTAAATATAGAGGGAGATAGTCAAAGATATTTAGAGAATGATAGAAATAAAATGAATTATAGATAGAGATATTCAGATTATCACATATATATATAAAGATAAATAGAGGGAGAGAGAGATAAAGATGTGGAGAGAGATATATAGAAATGCATAAATCAATATATGTGTTAATTTCAAAATCAACACATATATTGATTTTTGATTTCAAAATCAACACATATATTGATTTATACATTTCTATATATCATATATATAAAGATAAATAGAGGAAGAGAGAGATAAAGATGTGGAGAGAAATATATAGAAATACATAAATCAATATTTGTTGATTTATGCATTTTTATATATCTCTCTCCACATCTTTATCTCTCTCCCTCTATTTATTTTTATATATATGATAATCTTAATATATCTATCTATAACTCATTTTATTTCTATCATTCTCTAAATATCTTTGACTATCTCCCTCTATATTTAAATTAAAAGCAATGATTTAATGATGATAATGGTGGTAATATTGTACACGTGGTGATTATAGCGGTGGTGCTGATTTAATTATTGATAGTTGTCTATGTGACTATTCTAATAGTAGTGAAGTGTTGTTAATACTATAAAACTAGGTATATATAAGTAAATGATTTATATTATATATATATATATATATATATATATATATATATATATATATATATATATCTTATAATTTTAAATTTAAATATTTGTTATATTATAATTTTAAGAAAAAGTGTTAATTAGGGTTTAAAAATACTTCAAATTATTATAGTTTAATATTATATTTTTTTAATGAAAAGAATTATAAAGAATCACAAAAGAGCAAAAAAAAAAAAGGGGACAAATTAATGAAGGGATCGAGAGCATGTGCCAATCGAACTATTAGCTCTCATCCGATAAATTTTTGTATACACACACACACACACGCACACAAGAGTTATTCCAAAATCAACACATATTGATTTATACATTTCTATATATCTCTCTACCTCTATTTATCTTTATATATATGATAATCTTAATATCTCTGTCTATAGCTCTTTTTATTTCTATCATTCTCTAAATATCTTTAACTAGCTCCCTCTATATTTAAATTAAAAATAATAATTTAGTGATGATAATCGTGATAATATTATACATGTGGTGATTGTAGCAGTGATGTTGATTTAACGATTGATCGTTGTATATGTGATTATTCTAATAGTAGTGAAGTGGTGTTAATACTGTAAAACTAGATATATATAAATAAATGATTTATATATATCTTATAATTTTAAATCTAAAAATTTGTTATATTATAATTTTAAGGAAAAATGTTTATTAGGATTTAAAAATACTTACAATCATCATAATTTAATATTATATTTTGGAATGAAAATAATTATAAAGAATCACAAAAGAAAAAAAAGGAACAAATGGAGGGATCGAACCCTAAAACCTCTATCTTATGCTTGGGAGCATGTGCCATTCAAACTATTAACTCTCATCCACTTTTTAAATCAACGAATATATATATATATATATATATATAAAGAATGTATTGTGTTAGGTGCGATTATAAATGGAAAAAAATAACATTTGACATAAGGAGGGCTTGGACCTTGAACCACGCTGGAACGCATACTTTTATGCCAGTCAGGCTACTTACTTTCATTTAACATTTTATTGCATGAAATATATATATTATACAAGCTCAAATGTGTATATATATTATTTTTTTCAAAAATATAAATTTTATTTATCAAAATTATATATCATGTTCAGTAATATTTATTTTTACATTTATATCTAATTCTTCTCTGCAATCTAATTTATTATGCTAGCTCATCACTGCTGCATGTAGTAGCTCATATGTGTATGCATTAATGCAATAGACACACTTCTCGAATCATCAGTTCTCGAATGGTGTGCATGGCTGCAAGCAATAATAGCTTATTGCATGTACACTTTCCTTTGCATGAGCCATTAAATAAGCTACCTCACCAACTCCAAGCTTTGAAGTTATTTTTAAACTGTTTCCTCTCTTTCTTTTAAGGATATAATAGTAAAACTATATATATTAGTACCATTTGAGCTAGCTCAAATTGAGCTATTTAGCAGTGCTCTATATTATAATGTTATTAGTATTTAAAGACAAAATTACTAAATAGAGTTAATATATACTAACGGTAAGCTTCTCGTACTCTTAAATTGTCGTGGTAAGTAGGTCTCAACTATTTGACTGTATAATTATGTCATTTATTTAGTACCAAATCAAAAAGAATGGAAAAAGCACAAAACATGTTAATATTTACTCCGCTATTACAAGGAAATCAATAAATAAACTGGTATATATAGCCAAATAGATGAAATTCACCTGCCATGCTAGTTTAATAGCACAAGGAAATTTGCCACGTTAGCATATATTGATACTATTTAACAATTTTATTCTTAAGTATTAATAGCATAATAACACAGAATTAAAATAAAATAAAGAAAAAACTTAAACACTATTAATAAAAGGTGCAAACCACATGGTATTAAAGTGTAATTATATTGGTGATTAACTTACTGCTTGTGGTCCTGGATATAACTTAGCTTCAACCTATGATCTGATACCTATAGATAAAGATATACATTAACTTCATGTGGGAGCATATGCATCACATTTTGAAGATGGAAATCTACCAAATATTCAGGTTCAGGGAATAGATGATCCATCGCCATGAGCTGTATCTGTTTGTATTCTTTCATATTGAAAAACGGATGGAAGATTGTACAACTTGTGCAAAAGGAAGGGAGGAAAAATACTCTGTAAGGTGATTTACATCTAAAAGGTGATTTCCTTTAAAGGCAAGTGGAGATCAAGTTTTTGTGACTTAAGACTTCTCTGTATGGAGATGTCAGGATAATCCTTTTCAGAGTCTTGATTCATTGTTATAACAAGTCATTCAAAATACTGTTGGGTCTCAATGAGGGTTCAAGTCAAACTTTAATGGCCATGATCACACTAGTTTCCCTTGACCAGATTTTGAGAAAAGGTGGTGTATATTTTAACTAATTATTTTATACTCTTTTATCTTTTTTTATCAGATATGGTTCGAATGTTTATATTTAGAACTCGCCAACTCCCAAACATTATTGTCAGATTGGGCCTAATTTCAGGTTCGATTCAAATCTATAAGGCATATGGGCTTGGGGCTTGAAGTTTGATCTAAAAATACAAAAAAAAAAAAACGAATAAATGCGGTGAGCGTGGATCGAACACGCTCTCCCAACTGAGCTATCCCCGCGCCATTCTATCGCACAGTTAAAGAATTTACTTGAATATATAGTATTGCTGAAGATGGAGATAAGAATCAGCTTAAGAATCATCATCATTGAATTCCAAAGTGTCTGATATTACAATGGCATAGGGCTTCTTTGAGCTTTTAAATATTTTTCAAATAATCACATTATTCTCTAAAATAAAAGTTAATTAAATTTTACAGATGAATATTATATTAATCAATTAAAAAATTTCATAACATTTTATTTATATTATGTAATTTATTATGTTTGGATAATATTATGCAATATGGTTAAAATAAAAATTTATTTTAACCATCATAATTATCACATTACACATATTTAATGGGTTTATAAATTATAAATATTGTTATATATATTTTAGATTAATTATTTTTATTAATTTAGGATATGATGCACATAATACATTTTAATAAAAAATTTATTTTTAATTATTATATTTTTGAAATAATATACGTATATATATGTTACATTTTAAATTTAAATTTAATATATATAATCATTTAAATATAAAATTTAAAAATTGAAAGATTACATTATTTGATTTTAAAAATATAGAAATTAAATTATTGATTTTGTTGAAATATTTACAATTTAATTATTCCAATTAAAACTTAAAATAACAGTAAATTAATGAGAGACTATTTTATTAATAGAATAAAAATAAAAATTAATTTATTTAATTTTAAAATTACAGAAATTAATTAAAGTATTGATTACGCCAAACCTCAAAAGTTATATTGTAATTTAGCCTAAAAAATAAAAATAAGAAAGACAACTTTTATTTATTAGGTCACATCTCACAATCAAAATACCTAATTAAAGCTAACTACAATTTGTTAAATCTAAATCAATATAATAAATTAAAAATTCATATTTTGATGATCTTTCTTTAATAATTTTTGAACTATTAAAAGAATTTTAATGGGATTATTGATTTTTTTTTTTTTTTTGGAATAAAGAGGGAAACAACAAAGCTTAATGGACTATTCTCCTAAGAGTAACCACTCCAGCCAAATTACCCTGGATCAAAGGAAACAGACCCCAAAGGGAGAAGATAAGCAAGTGACCTCCAAAGGAATGGAGTGAGCCTTGTGAGCTAACCAGTCCGCGCAGGAGTTTAACTCCCTGTTATGTGAAAAAGATGGACGACCCAAACCTCGGCAAGCAGAGACCTAATAGACTTGATGAGGACACTATGATAAGAAGCATCATCAGAGCAACCAAGGATAGCTTGAACAGTGGAGAGATTATCAACTTCCAAAGTAAGAGTCCTTATATTCAAGTTTCTCGCAAGTTGAATGCTGCGAAAAATGTCCCGAAGTTCAGCTGATGCTGCCATGAGCTTTAGTAGACTAGTCCGCGTGTCATGTAAGCCTGTAAAATCAAGAAAAATGTAAGGTTGATGGTCCTTTAGGTCAACCACTCCGATACTCAAGTTAAAACTTTCATTGAGAGAATAGATTAAAACAGTAAGACAATAGCAATTTGGGTGAGAGAGAAAGTTATTGTACCTTATTAATGAATATTGTTCATATTTATAGACTTGATTGAAAATAGAAGTTATTTTCATTTCGGAAATTATGTTGATATTATGAGATTTTCTCTTGATAATCCAACATGATTTTTCATTGACGCTATTATTGTTCAGTATAGCTTTTGCTTAGTTTGTTGAACGAGCAATAATACTTTTGTTTTTGGCTTGTGGATGTCTAGTCTAGTTCAAGACCAAATTATCCTTTTGCTCAGCTCGCTTTTGCTTGGTTTGAGCAGTTTCTCGCTCGGTTTGACTTTCTTATCGAGCGTTGACACTTTTATTGTCATTTTAAATTTTTTGTCTTTAAATACTGACTATTTGACTTGATTTTACTTGGATAGTATCAGTTCACCTGTGAAGACATTACATGGACCAATCTTACATAGGAAATTCGGAATCCACTGCCCATCAGAGTTGCCAATAATACAACCAGCAGCACCCTGGTTCCTAATATCACTGCCATCGGTGTTTGCATGATATGAATAAATTTCTCAAACTGAAGTTCTAGCTGATAATTACCTATCACGTACAGGAGCATTAAATTAACTAGGCTCTGTTTGGAGTTGAAGTTGAGAAAATTAAAAAATATTAACATGTATACATTTTCTGAAAAGGTATTATTTTAAATAATAAAAAATATTTAACTGCTTTTAGCAGTGAACTAGAAAAAAAAAAAGTTAATACATGAAAAATATTTATATCATAAATAAAAATTTTTAAATTCATTTTCAAGTATTAAGACTTTAACATCTAAAAATTTAGTAGGATAAAATTAAGTTAATTTAATCAATATTTTCATGTAAAAAGAAGACCTACGTACTAAACTCAAGCAAGTCATATAAATAAACAATTTATTTTTATATTTATCAAAAGAAGATTCAATAATTAAATTTGTGAGGGGTTAATTTAAACTTTTATATGTACATATATAGAATATTTTAATAAAAAATGAGTAAATAAATGAGGGAAAATTATATTATTGAAAATGGAAAATATAAGGTACAAATTAAAAGGTAGATGAAAAAAAAATGAAAATGATAAAGAAGAAAAGAAAATTAGGGAAAATATAAAGAAATGAGAGACAATGAGAAGAAAATGAGAAAAAAGAGAAGAAATGATGAAAAAAATTAAAAGAAAATGAGAGAGAATGAAAGAAAATGAGAAAAAAGAAAAGAAATGATGAAAGAAGAGAAAAGAAATTGAGAGAAAATGAAAGAAAATGAGAGAAAATATAAGAAAATGATGAGAGAAGAGAAAAGAAAATGAGAGAAAAAAAATAATAAAATGAGAGAAAGAAGAAGAAAATTTGAAATTAAAAAAAAAAAAAAGAAAAGAGAAAATGATTGAATGAATGAAATAAGAAAATGAATTGCAGTGTTTGTGGATATATATGTGCAATTTAGTAACTAATTACAAATTCATTGCTAATTTTTTTTTAAAGCGAGTTTTTTTTTTCTTTCAATAATTATGATTTCAAAATTTGTTAATAATTTAAAAACTCAAATTTTTTTATATTTTTGTAAATTGCCAATGAATCATAAATCTGTTCGTAAATTACTAATAAATTTGAAATGTGTTGGTATTTTAATCACTCAACTTTTGTTTTAACTCTCAAAATTACTAACGAATTTTTAAATCCTTTGATAAATTACCAATAAATTTGGAAATTCATTGACAAATTATCAATCCATTACTGATCAATTACAAATTAGTTATTAATTTAAAATTTTTATTATTTTATTTCATAAATTAAAAAAAAATTCGTTAGTAAATTACTAAAATAGAAAAATGGAATTACGTTTTTATTGTTAATTTGTTATACAATTCATGTTGTACGGAAGATTGTAATTAAATTTGGTTTTCATGGCAACCAGATGATTTGGTTTATTAATATTAGAAAAATAAATTAGAGAAATTATAAAATGAAAAATCTTACTAGAGCTTTGAAATTCTTTCGATATCTAAGGTTGCAATTGCAAAATCTGATATATCATAAATTTAATGAATATTCGTCTAATTATATAATATGTCTTAAATTTATAATAAATTAAATTTGATAAAAATTTTCTATTTTAAATTGCAATATGTCTCAGTCTACATTAATTATTGAGACCTAACCCTAAAAGGTTAAAATCCACATCAACATAAATGAGATTTTAATTGACAGGAAATGAAACTAACTTAATACCAACCCACATGGCCTTTAATGAAACAATAGTATAGCTTTAGATTCAAGGCTACATAAAAGTAATGACATTGTAACCAACCTATCCAAGCACTAAGCACCATTAATTACATATTTTTGTGTTTGACATTGCATTTAAAGGTTTAAAATTATTTTTCTGAATAAAAATATCATTTTAGTGCTTATTTGACATTACGTTTAAATGGTTAAAATTATTTTTTTGAATAAAAGTATCAATTTAGATGTTGAAAAAAACAGTTTAAAAAAAGTTGTTTTGTTATTTTAGTGTTCTTATAACTAAAATTTATCAAATTTAATTTTAAATTATTTTTTAATACTCTCTAATTAATATATTTAAAAAGGTAATTTTATCAACAATAGTTTCAACAGAAATGCCAAACAGGCCTTTAGATGCTATTGAAAAAAACAGTTTAGAGAAAATTATTAAGTTATTTTAGTATTTTTATGATAAAAACTTATTAAATTTAATTTTAAATTATTTTTTAATACTCTTTAACTAATATATATATAAAAATGATTTTCTCAACAGCAGTTTTAACAACAATGCCAAACAAGCCCTTAATCTTAATTAAAATAAAGGATAAATATCATACACACTTAATTTTATAAGTATTTTTATAAAAGTCATTGAATTTTAATTTTTTTCATAAAACTTACTAAACTTTTATTTAATTTCATAAAAGTAACTGTGATTGAAAATTAAAAATTTTAGAGTTAACCTACTGATCTGATAACTATTTTATAAATAAAATTATCTTATTTTATTAATTTAAAAATAAAATAAAATACATAAAACACTTCCATTTATCCCTCTTGCCATTAAATCCCTCTCCCTTTTACATTTCTTCTCTACTAGCAACTATTAATTAAGTAATTTTATTTATAAAATAATTGATAAATTAACAGATTAACTTGAAAACTTTTAATTTTTAGTCACAGTAATTTTTATGAAATCAAATTAAATTTAATGAATTTTATAAAATAAATTAAAGTTTAATAATTTTTATAAAAATATTTATAAAATTAAATGATTGCATATAATAATTACCTAAAACTAAATCAACAAATGCATGTATCAGAATTTATAATCTCCAAACTGATTAAAACACAACTATTAATAAGTACTACTGAAAAAGAATATCTCTCTTTTTCATGTTATTTAAACACATTTAATCCATAATTATCATGATGTTAATTAATTAATGAAAATGGAAGTTTATTTGTTCACTTTAGGCTTCAGTAGTTCACCAATCAACCCAATTTGGAAGGCCCACTTCAAATGGGCCTAAGGAATAAGAAGGTAAAACTAGCTAATTATTAATAATTTACGGTGAATAAAATCATTTTTAAAATCCTAAGATTTTAATTTTTAATTATAATTAAAATTAAGCAAATAAAATAATAACTTATATTTCTTTTAAAAAAATTAGTTTTGCTACACAATTTGTTATTATTCTTGTAATGAAAAAAAAAAGAAAAGAAAATATAGAAATTAATTTTTTTTATATTTTTTCTTTTAGAGATAGATATGTATACGACTCAATAATAAAAATAAATACTGATAATTTTAATAAAATTTTTATTTTTATATAAGTCATATATGAACACCGTTAATAATCAATGTGAGTTAAAATTTTGTATAGTTCAGTAAAACTAGAAGTCCATATTTGGGCATTAGTTAAGATGTGCATGGTTAATATTGGTTAGTTGGATTAAAGAAGAAAGATCCTTGATGGAATGGCAGTGGCGGATCCATTAATGGAAGGTGGGTAATATCAAATATCCATCTTAAAACCAAATTGCCCTAATAGGCTTAGCATTTCTTGGCCAACAAATAATCTCAAACAATTAAAGAAAATCACATTAAATAAAAAAATAATTAAAGCCGACAGCAATTATATGACCCCATTTGCTATTTCTTTTTATTTTTTGGAGTTTGCAATTATTCCACTAATTATCATGTTTAAACTTTGACAAATGTCTTTATCATGAGTTTGATAGACATTATTTTATTGTAAAAACTTTAGGGCTACACATCACCGTCCGATTACAGTTGACATAACGCGTATGGCGTAGGTTGGGCAATTAAATTGTTTAATTTCCTTGACGTTTATGTTAAAAATTTCCATAGCATATAAATATTGGATTGAAAATTCTGATTTTTTTTTTTGTGCAAAGTTGGAGAAATGGAACAAAATTTTACTTAAATTCCCAGATTTGATAAAATACAAAGAAAATCTCGATTTCACCATCCCTCATTTTGGCTCAAAACCCTATCCGCCAATCACAAACCCTAGATTTATTCTCTTCAAAATTCGTTTTTTTTTTGGTCTGTTTAACTTTTTTATTTTTTAATGCTCATTTTGATCTGTGAGTTTATAGATTCGAATTTCGGCTCCTACACTAAATTATCACTTGTTTTTTGAAAAGAGATTCTGCTGATTTTGCTTTGTTTATTGCCCACTTCTGTTTTCTGTTTCTGGGATGGTTGAGTTCAATTTGGTTGCCCAGAGCTTTGATTTCAGTGAAAACTAAGGATGCCCCAGTAGTTTGGGGCCAATTTGGTGAACTGGGTCTGAACTATTTCCCTCTTTTGCCCCTTTTTTGGTGGGTGATTTTGGATTATCATTTCGACAGTTTATCCACGAAAACAAATGCTTTGCCAATTTGGCGAATTGGGTCTTCATCATTTGTCTCTTATAACCCATTATTACTTGGTGGATTCGTAATACTGTTTGATAGTAATATCGAAGAACCACTGCGATTGTTTTGTGAGAAGGAGATGAGATGAGAGGGGCATTGTTTAGTGTGAGGTTTAAGGAGAGACAATGACTGGAGGGTCATTGGGGATTCGCTCTGGAAGTTATGGATCATTGGAGAAGCATTTTCAGCAACATCAGCAGAACGGTGGTGGTGTTCACTTGCCTATCCAAACGACTAGCCGGACGAAACCTGCCAAGATGCTCAAGGACAAGGAGAGACTCTTTCATTGGATCTGCAAGTTCGCGGGCCGCAAAAAGGTTGGAATGCTGTTCCTCTGTATCATCTCCGCTGCCGTTTTCGTCTGGGTTTTGTATGTAGGAAAAGGTCTGATTCTGCATCCATCTATACCCCTCCTTCTGTTTTTGTTCGTTATTAATGGTTTAAATGATAGCTTATGGAATTATAGTGGTCATCGGTTGCGTTTCCTAGTTTGGGAGAAATGCTCAAATTCATTGCTGTTATTCAATTGGATTGATGCTTGATCGGTTATGACCATGCTCAGATTGCTTGTGTTTTAGTTCTTGCAATTATTATTATTATTATTTTAATTGTTTTGAGTTGGTTGTTTGAATTGGGAAATGGGTTCTTAGGGGTATACTTGTCATGCCTGTTTCAGTTAACTTGTCCTTTGTACTGTTGTAGATGACAAATTGAGCAGGGATAGTTGCTCTCTTTCTTGTTAAGGAGATTCTGATTGCAAACGGTCTGAATGAGTAACGTTGATATGTACCAAGACAGCATTCTAGTTTTGTAATAATTCATTTATAGTCACTTTTTTGGTCATTTTTGGATACCCCTTCTCTTCCTTCTTCAGAGTGGATGATTGTGTTGTAATCTGATTCCTTTTTCCCCATGGATAGAGAAGTGATGTTTGCACTACTGCTTGTTTCAGGTGAAGATTCACAGGAAGGTGATCAGGTTCCAAACTTTAGCCTTAATAGCACCGAGCCCTTTAGCAATCCAGAGAATGATACTCATACATTTGAAGAGTTCGCTTTGCCACCCCCTCCCCCTCCTCCTCCTCCCCCTCCTCCTCCTCGTAACTATTTTACAGGCTACACTCTTCCTCCAGGGCATCCATGTAATAGCTTCACCTTACCTCCCCCACCAGCTGATAAAAAAAGAACTGGACCAAGGCGTAAGTTCTCTTTCACCCTCTCTATGTTTTCTCGACTTTTTTTATTTGTTTTCTCCCTTTCTGTTTGGGGTTTAATAGTCGATGCTGCTCGACACTCCACTTTGTGTTATTGATATGTAGATACTTAAAGCTAGCAGGGATAATGTGTTTCCATTTAGCATGTGAATAACATTATCCCATTGATTTTTCTGAGATCCCTTGGTAATTACATTTCAGCATGTCCTGTGTGTTACCTTCCTGTGGAAGAAGCAATTGCTTTGATGCCAAAGTTCCCCTCATTTTCTCCTATAGTTAATAACTTGACATATCTATATGAGGATCCACTAAGTAGAGATGGAGAATTTGGAGGCTCAGAATTTGGTGGGTACCCTACTCTAAAGCAGAGAAGTGAATCTTATGATATTAGAGAGTCGATGAGTATGCATTGTGGGTATGCTCTCTTTCTCCCTTTTGATTCGTCTATGCATATTTAAAAGTACTTGAGTTTACTTTCTTCAGAATTTTGCCAGATCCATTTTACATCTTTTAGAATAATAATGCTAATAATATATTCTTTGAGATCTTACCCTGGTTGTTGACTCATATCTGTTCATTGTGCGTTTTTGGTTGGTGTGTATGTGAATTAATCAGATTTGTCAGAGGGAAAAAACCTGGCCGCAATACAGGATTTGACATGGATGAAATTGACCTGGCTGCAATGGAGCAGTGTCAAGGGGTGGTTGTTGCTTCAGCAATATTTGGTATTCCTGCATAATGGAATTTCAACTAATCTTTTCCTCTGCCTGAGTGGGTTAGCATCTTATGAAATGATCTTCTATTCTTTCAGGAGCCTTTGACAACATCCAACAGCCAAGTAATATTAGTGAATACTCTAAGAGGACTGTATGCTTCTTCATGTTTGTTGATGAAGAAACAGAAGCATATTTGAGGAAGAAAAATGGTCTAGACAGCAGCAGGAAGATTGGGATATGGAGAATTGTTGTCGTTCATAATCTTCCTTACAAAGATGGAAGACGCAACGGAAAGGTAAATGTTCTAGATTTTAGTCAGCATTTATTTTATAAAAATTTTGATCTGACTATAGCCTGTCGTTTCTCTAATTGTTCAGAATGTGATGCAATACCTTTAACTGTTAGCATTCCATTATCTTGATTGATGCTCTATAACATGAATGGATGGGAAGATTCATATAGTTGATTGCACTTGATTCTTTATAGTTTCTATTATAAATATATGTGTGTGTGCGCGTGTGTAGCAAACTTGAGAAACATTAAGATGGCATTTTCTTCAATAAACTGATTTCATATGGATGTCCTGGAATCATTTTAAATTTAATATTCAAAAAGGATTGATGGGATTTTGAGACTAAAAAACTGTCTTAGCGATGCAAGATAGCACTTAAATATGCCTTTTGACCTAATTTATGCCAATGACAGGTTCCAAAGCTTCTAGCACATAGGATGTTTCCAAATGCCCGCTTTTCTTTATGGATTGATGGGAAGCTTGAACTAGTTGTGGATCCATATCAAATTCTTGAAAGGTAAATCTGATTTATGCTCTTTCCTGTCTTCTAAATTTCTGGATCCATCTACAACCTTTGTCCAATAATTTTCATGAGTTTGGTATGCTTTAAAGTATCAATCATTACAGCTACCAAGCTAGCTAGGTCTGACATAAGATACTATTTGATTAGTTTAGTTTTCTCAAATTGGACGTTAAATGTTCCCAAATGTGATCATTTATGATAACCTTTACCTATGGTTGGTTGCCTGCTAATTGCTAAACCTGTTTCCAGTTCACGCTTTTTTTTTTTTAAGGAAAATTGTTTTTAGTTGATTAGTTCTTTCTATTAGTTATAATATCATTTTTACATTGTATTGTTTCTTTTTATTGCTGTATATAAGGTTTACATGTCATCTTAATGGTTGGCTCTTACTTCTGTTCTTTCTTAATGCTTACTCAATTACTAACCTTTGGAACTCAATTGTCTAAAGACATCATAGACCATATATGTACAAATTTTTTCCCTTGTTTTTCCACGCATGTGAAATGTATCTTCCCTTCCAACCCTGAAAATATACTCTTTGGTTTGATATGGAGATCTGTGAGATGTGGTTTTATAACTTACAACTCAGGGCCCATGGCATGCATAAGAAGATTCTAACCATTTCTGTGAATCTCATTCTTAGCTCTAGGGTCATCTTCTGTTATATCATCTTTGTGCAATGAATCTCTCAAAATCCACACCCTGCTGTTGCCTCTCAGTCAAGGTTCCTCACTAGAGTGGTATGATACTGGTTGGGTATGCTACGACTTGGTTTCAAATCTCATGTTACCCCAAGTTGAAGAAAAAACAGTGGTTCTCTGAAGTACAAATATTTAATTCCTTATTGCTACCACATTCCCTAGTAATAGTTTAATTATTTAGGCTTATCGGGTCAAAGAATTTCCTGTATAACTAGTTTATGGACAAGTCACATACTTAGGCCTGGATAACAAGTCAACAAGATGGTGGTTTCATTGGATTATCCAATGATCATAGAAAGAAGTAAATATTCGTCTCTAGAGTGGCTGTGAGATTTTCAATACACCAGGATTGTCAACTTAGATAGTGTTTCCAAAGGAATGCCAAGTTGCAGTAGTTCATTGTAAAACAAGAGCAACAAACTGTTACTAGTATTTGTCGCTTTTTTTTTTTGGGTGTGGCTAGAGTCAGTTAATTATTATTATTTTAATTATTTTGAGGCAAATCTTCAGGCACTTGTGGAGAAAAAATGCCACTCTTGCAATATCTAGACATTACAAGCGTTTTGATGTTTTTGTGGAAGCTGAGGCAAATAAAGCAGCTGGGAAGTATGACAATGCCTCCATTGACTTTCAGATTGATTTTTATAAAAAGGAGGGTTTGACATCATATTCTGAGGCCAAGCTTCCTATTATAAGTGGTAGGTTTAATATCCTTGTTTTCTTTCTTTTTATTTTGTCATACCTCTTTACTTTGTTTTCTCTTGTGCTTCTGTGTCGTTGATATGAGGTTTCTGTTGATGGCTGACTCTGCAGATGTTCCTGAAGGATGTGTTATAATAAGGGAGCATGTTCCTATTAGCAACCTCTTTACATGTCTTTGGTTCAATGAAGTTGACCGCTTTACTTCGAGGGACCAAATCAGCTTTTCGACAGTAAGGGATAAGATTCAGGCCAAAACAAACTGGACTGTGAACATGTTCTTGGACTGTGAAAGACGCAACTTTGTGGTTCAGGTAATCATTTTATGCTTTGTTGATCATGTTTGTTCAAATTAAAATACTGTGATTAAGGCAGTTTTTGGGAAAGGAGCATTGTAAGAACTGAAAAAACTGCCTTCATTAATTAAAAAAAAATCAATTTTTTTATAATGTAGTTTAAAAGATTGCAATCAAATGTTTCTAAATATCATTAGAAGTAGAAAATGTAAAATCTTCATTTGAAGTTATTCCCAAGCCTTTTAATAGTGATTGTTATTCCTTAACATACTTTCTCACTGGGCATAGTTCTTGGTATCTATTTTGCCAATATTTCTAATTGGTTTAGTAGCATTTCATTTTCCTCCTCGCTCTACAGCACTCCATCTCTCTCTCATACTTGTTTGTAACCTCCATCTTTCTGTTACCATCTGCAGAAGTACCATAGAGATGTTTTAGGGCACATGACTCCTCTGCCTCCTACTGTTTATCCACCGCCGCCACCCCTTGTTTTGGTGTATGAACCACCAAAGACAGCACTTGAAACTTCAGCCGAAAGGGTTGCAAGTATTCCGGTTCGAAGAGCAAGGCGAGGAAGGAAGTCTGGCTCTAGGCGTCATCGCAAAGTTGTTGCTGGTGGCAGGGACATTGATTCGAGTTAAAGTTTTGTTCAGGAAAGTAATCATTCTTTTTCTTTCCCTCTTAAAAATCATTCATTGGGGACGGAAGATTTGTGCAAGATGAGTGTTGTAGTTCTGTTACCACAGAGAACACTTCTCTCATTCTTTATCTTTTTCTTTTCCTAGTTTTGAATTCTCTTTTTTATTCATTTTTTGTTGTATATATATGATAATTTCCAATAAATATGATATGGGTTTCCACCAAAGTCCAGAAATGTAGTAACGCATTTTGTTCGTTATTATAACAAGGTTGTATTGGAACTAAGTTATTTAATAGCAATATTTATGTCTCTTCTTCATTAAGAATGAATAAATTTAATGAAAATTACTGATTGCCCTTTGAACTTCTAGCATCTTTTCATGGTGGATTATTTAGAAAGCTTGTCTTAATTGATCTTCAGTAATCCGCCATGCATTATACCCTTGCACAATTCCACACCATGCAGCACAACCAACATCACCACCCCGCCCCCCCACCCCACCCCCCCTTTTGGATTGATAAATTTTTTTGATATGGGAGTCATGGCAAAAATAAAAAGACAGAAAAAAGCATGGAGAAACTTGTTGGAAGGAAGGAAATTTTCGTTCCTCTGCAGAGTTTATGCAAAACTCCAACCATCAGGAATTTTTGTAATTATTGCAGGCATAAACAGAAAGTATTACTCTTGGCCTGCAAAGGAAGGCAAATCATATCCTTTTATTGCTCTGGCCATTGCATTGCATGTGACAATAGAATGGCTAGAACCGACCATCCAGCCTATGCACATGGTATGTGTTGGCCATGATTAAAGAGGTAATCTTGTTCCGGTATATTGTTTGCTTTTAAGAAAGCTGTTTCTTAACTCTTAATTTTCACTCTAAATTAAGAAAGAACTTGCTTCCCTCAGCTCTTAATTGGATTCAGGTTCCGTGGGCACATGGGGGCTTTTAGATCTTGAGAGCCACAATACAAGTATTTGCCACCCTTCTGGAGCTCAATGAGGGCAAGAAAGTTGATTGAAGATAGGTCTTAAATAGGTGTTGGGACTTAAACTTGTTCCCCAGCCATACTGAAGTGATAGCTCATTGTAAGGACTAGATGGTAATGCCTTGAACCAATTTTTTTTTTCTTTGGATTTTATTTTATTTTTTAATAAGAAAATAAATTATATTCAATAAAAAGGAGGTGAAAAAACCACCAAGAAAAGGCCCCAGGACCAACAGGTCCAGCTTTAATACACCAAAAGAATGCAGCCATAACCAATCAGAAAAGAGGATAAAATAGCAGAGTGAAAGGGCAAGCATGATCACTACAAAGCCACGCAGAGGACGCACATGGCAAACAAAACCAAACAAAATAAAAAGCTAACAAGACCAAACTTCTTCATTGCTCAGTCTCTGCCTGGCCAGTGCATCAGGGCATCAGCAATGGAGTTTGCCTCTCAAAGGATGTGACAAAAATAACAAGGGGCAGATCTTTCAACCTTTCAATGATAAAATTAACGGTTGAAGCGAATTGCCAAGTTGCAGAATCTGGATGCAAGACCCATGACGTTTCATGCTTAGAATCTGACTCTTCAAAAATAGAGGAGGCGGACCTGCATAATTCAGGCAAGGACGCTGATAACTCCAGAGTGTTGGCGAAGAATTAGAGAGCAGAGGTCCAAGGTTGAAATGTCTTCATCTTTTTATAACCAATCAAATCGACCACATAATAGCATAGAATAAATTAACTAAGAACCCCTTTTGAAATATTGATGTGGCACCATTTAATAATAAAAAATATTATATATCATGCCACATTAGCAGGAGCACACTTCCCTTTAATTTAATTTCAAAATTGAATAAAACCTCTTCAATCTTTGAAGGTTTGGTATTTTTATATTAAAATTGAAATGATTGAATTAAATAGTAAAAGAAAGAAAAAATTTAAATTTTTTATGTGATTAAGCCTTTAAAATAATATACTTTATCGCAAAATAATTAATATATTTATTCTTAAGCATTTCATTTCTAAGGAAAAGATTACAAATGAATTGAGCCACTCACAAATTATTTGAGATTTAATTTAATAAAAGCTTAACTCGGCTCATTTTCTAAAAAAATTGAGTTTGAGCCTTATTTTTAAACTCTTTTAAGATTACTAAGGCGCATTTAAGATAAATAATTCTCCAGTGCCATAACAAAACCAAATGAATCATTTATATTAATTAAAGTATTTCTTAACGTTCTAAATATATTAATTTTGTTTATAATCATTTTATAAAATATAGTTGCTTATGATTTAAATTTCTTTTAAAAAATTAAATTATTTTTAATATAAAAAATAAAATTAAAATGTTAGACGATGATATATTTTTTTTAATAATTTCCATTTAGATTATAAGAACATATTTAAACCGTTATATATATATATATATATATATATATATATATATATATATATATATATATATATATATATATAACTTGACTAAAAATGTTGAACATAAAGTGACACATGACACATATTTGCTTTTTTTCACATTTATAAAATTGCAATAATGGATTGAATAATCATGTGAGAATCTTTCACGTTCATTTAGTATTTAAGAAACACGCTATCACTTTTTTTTTTCCTTTTATTTTTTTTTTGTATAGGATGATATTTATTGGGTTGTCATTCTAACTAGATTCTTAATTGAAATAGTCGATTCACAGTATAATTTCTTTAATTTTAGGGTTAATTAAGACTTCACATAGAGAAATCATGCAACAAAGTGATTATTCTATCTAAATATTCTACATGAATAACAAGCCAATAAATATATATCAAATTATAATTCTTGATTTTTTTAAATAAACTATTTAATAATTATAATTTTCTAGATTTCACCCATGTATATATATATATATATATATATATATATATATATATATATATATATATAATTTCTCCTCTAGATAAGTTCTATTATTCAGATTGATATACTGTTGGGTACCCCTCTGCCCGTAACGCCAGGACCTGAGCTTGGTAGGAGCAATTCATAAGGTGCAATTCCAGGCCCACAACGGTTGCTAAGTTTCGGATCAGCGTTTCTCCTTTCAATCTCTTTTTCAATCTTCTTTATCTCCATTGAGAATTTGTAGAATGCTTCAATGATCTCAGTGTCACCTCCCCATGCTGAAAGGTCTTTCCTACCACCAATATATTGCTCATCCGTTGCATGCGTGGAAAGTATATCAAGCACAGACATGAAATATGTCGTTTCAGGAAGACTTGGCAGTGAAGATAAGAAATGCCCTTGTGGGTCTGCAAGAAAATTTGCATTTCCTTGATTAGGCAACAGCCTTCGCATATAGGGTGGCCTAACTGGGATGTACCCACCATAATGATATTGCCCAAAATTTAATGCTGCGTGCTGTGCTGTTACAATCCATAGGATGGTAGTAAGGAAAGAGGTGAGGTCCTCTGGAGTTGAGAGTTTGGGCCACCAATCGGCATGAGAAACATCAGCATGACCCACGTTGATGAACTCATTATAGCAGGCTTGAAGCTCAGTATCATATTGGACTAAACTTGCCTCTGGATAATAATAGTTCACATAGGTTCTAACCAATGTCTCAATGGCCGACCATATAAGAAGTCCATCGTTGGCATATGGATAATCTTCGATAAGCAATCTCAACCCATGTTTCCGGGTTGGGTCAGGCTCTGCCAGTCCTCTAAAAGGAAATGCAACCGAGGTAGCATTAGCTTTCAGCAAGTCATAAAGGTCCAAGATTCTTTAGTTTTGTAGCTTTTATAGTCCAGCTTATATAGAATATTGAAAAATTTACCTTCTAATAAGGTCAGCAGGAAGGCCCTCCAAGTCGAATCTCCACCAATCTCTATAGGCAGATTGAGTAATCTCCATGCAGTATTTTTCTGGAGTGAAGTAGCACTCGATGATTCCTTTTGCATTGACCAGAACTTCACGAGCCTGTGCATTTATAGCCAATGTATCTCGCATGTGAGGCTTAAGAAGCTTGTAAACAGGGTGCATCACACTTAATTGCCGGTGTGCAGCTATTATAAATGGTTCCATGCATGTATGAACTCGCAACCTGCAGTTTAATTATCATAAATTAATTGATAATTACAACATTTCTGTTTAAAGGAATTGGGTTTTGCATACCAGTGATGAATTAGTTGATGGGCACCAGCATCATTGGAGGAAACATGGGCTTTGGCTAGTTGCCAGAGCCAATAAGTGGTATCATCCACAGGAGGGGTAACAACCTGCCTAGATGGTGAATTCATATCCATAGGTGGAAGGCTGAGTTCAATGGCAATGGGTTTCAATGTTCCCAATGGAGTCAAGAAAAATATTGTACGGGTTGCATGAGCTTTCCTTTCACCAAGAGCATTTATGCGATTCAGAAATGGAAGGTAGATATCATGGTAGTCCAGAATGAACAACTTTTTCTCTTCTAATGCCTGATAAGTATGGAATTTAACAATGTAAAGTTTGGGAAAATGATGTGCTTGTACAAGAAAAACAAGAGATTAAGCAAAACAACACATAATAGCACTGAAAGCAAACAAAAATCACTATTGCATGCTAGATTTAAGGCAACGGCTATTTTGCAACGGTTATCAAACAACTACTTTATGTTATAACGACGGAGGGAAATGCAATGGTTCTCAAATCACTACCATTAACTTATGATTACAGTTGCATTATGTAGTAGTGAATAAAAGGTAACTCTCTCAAGTAACGAGTCCATCAAGCAACATCATACCTGCTGTACGGTCATTCCATTAAGGTAGCCTGAGATATGCTCTTCTTTGAGCGAAGATTCTTGTGGACCATAGATGGAGGGATTCAGTTTGCTTACAGGAGGAAAAATCTAGACAGAAAAGCTCATTATTGCTGGAATTTAATGTGTTATTGTATGGAAATGTGAAGCAACATGACGAAAAATGAAAACGTATGCTTTTATTTATTTGTTTATTAAGCTTTTCCTCATTTGAAGAATTCAATGAGCTAACCTTAAGCCTTTCGATGCTTAAAGGGTTTAAACCTCTAAGTGTTAAACGACCAAACTCATCATCTCGCAAGCAGCAAGACGCTCCCCCTGAAACAGAAAACAAGTATAAAAGAATCATATGTAGTTAGTCCCGTGGAATTAATTTTTCCAACAAATTATGAAGAAAATTCTTCAAAGAGAAGATTTTGGATTCTGATTGAATGCTCACATAGCCTCATTTATTAAAAAAGAAAAGCTTAAATTAGTTTTTTTTTTTTTAAAGCAAATGAATTTTATTAATACATTTAAGAAAAAATTAGCATATTCGATCATCAAATCTTCCTAGTTCATCTGCTTACAAAAAGCTTAAATTAATTAGTTACTTACGAGATATGCCATTTGGAGGGTCAAATTTGTATATTTCTTTTATGGACTGCGGGATCTTGGTGAGCATAGATGGCAGTGGAAGCCTGCTCCAATTCTCAATTGGTAACTGTACTCCCAAGGGAGTCCTCCTTTTATACAGAGAATTAATTTCAGAAAAATCCTTGATAGAATCACTGTTCATGGAGGCATTTCTTAGTGTAGGAATTAAATTTTTGAGCAATCCTTTCAACTTTCCTGCAGCCACAGCTTTAGTTTTTGAATCGTCAAGCGCTTCGTCTCGTGGCACATACATTGGCGTTTGTTCATTCACTGGGGATTCTGTGCTCACATCTGCAACATTTGTTAATGCAATTTTTTATCAGTTCATTATTAATTAACTCAACCTTTATTCACTACTCAAATGATAATAAAATTATCTATCAAGACTAGCCTGCGTTGTTTGGGTGATGTCCAGTACGACACCGTCTTGGATATGGGCAATTCTCACCTCCTAAAGTTGGTCTTGAATATTCCATTCCTCTGTCAGGATTTCCTAAATCATTGTATACATCATAATCATAGATTCTATCTGATAATTTCCTTACTCCCTTTCTATCACCTCTTAATTGCTCAAGTTCCACCTCTCTAAGCTCTTTTAGCCCTAATGGTGTTTGACAAGGTAAATATGCCTGCTAAATCCAAGAAAAGAAACTTGCATGTAAATATTTGGAGACTTTGTAATATGATTAATTAATTTAACCTAGTTTGACAGAAGGAATTAATTGAGAATTTTACCTTGTTAAAGAAAAAGATCCTTTTGTCAGGATGAATCTTGTCTGGTTGAACCCAAGAATTGCAAGCAAAGTGGACAACTCCTTCAATGGTGAAACTTTCAAGATAGAATTCCTTGTGATATTTATTAATCACTGTGATGGCTCCTGGAACCCCAAAGTTTGAATCTACCTGAAATTCTACTTTGTAAGTAACTTGTTTGGCCTCAGTTTTATTGCTTTTGGACCATTCTAATGTAGCTTCGATGCTTAGGTTTGCTTGCATTGTCCCTTCATAAGACAAACAAAATCATCAAATGAATGTAAAATTGACGAGATAGGGGCACAAAAAAAAAAAAAAAAAAGTGCTTTGAAGCAAGAAGAAAATAATCGTTTTACTTGGATCAATGTCGGTGCTAACGAGCTGGAAGACAACGCCTCTGTGGCTAGGGTCAGTGTTATTCGAAAAATGAAGCATTTTCTCCCAATATTCCATGTCGCCATTCCTCAGAGTCACGTCTGCTGTGATAATAAGCTTCATAGGCTTTTCTTCTAATGCTTCCATAATGGGGTTATAAACAATAAGAGCAGCCACAGTTGTAGTTCTCAGCTTTCTCATCATTTTCTGATGACTTCTCTTATTATTACCCAAGGAGGGAAATAAAGAGGTGGTGAAATCAGAATCTTTGCTTTTAGTAAAAGAGGGGAAAGAAAAATATTTGTCCATCACCATGAATGAACCCAAACGCTCCATGGTTCTTGCCATTTCTACCAATACAATAATATTACAGTGCCTCTCTCTCTCTCTCTCTCTCTCTCTCTCTCTCTCTCTATATATATATATATATATATATGCCCTTAGCTTTCATATGTAAAATCGAAGGTTGCTGATTGGTTATTTATAGGACGATAATCCAGCTGCTGATAAATACCGGTACATCTATCAAAAGATTATGAATTTATTATTTTATTTACTAAGGATTTTCTTTTTGTTATTGTTTCTTAACAATATGAAAAATGTGCTTATTCACAAATCGATATTTATTTATTTTTTATTTATAAAAGTTAGCATAAAATTTTAATTAACCTCTTTTCATTTGTATGACATCTATTCTGATTTTTATTTTTACAAAAAAATATAAATATACAATTTTGTTTATATTATTATTATTATTATTATTATAAATAAAACTTCTTAAAATTTATTAATTTTTAACTTTTTCATAAATTTTAATAGGTTTTATTTGGTAACAAATCCGTTGTTAAAATTTATTTATATAATTTATTATTATCCACCATCTCCTATTTGTCAATAATCATATATTTAATTCAAATAACTATACATAATAATTAACAATAAAAAAATATATCCATCACCCATATAACGATTCCACAGTATATCTATATGCATGAGAGTAAATAACTCACTGGCTTTCCTTTCCAAAGATTTGGTGAGGGGTTCCTTTCCTTTGTTATTGTCCTTCGTAGGAATCTCTACGCGTGCATTGTAACATCTTTCTTAAATTCTTTTTTAAATGACATATTAGCACATATTTGGTGTACCTATCTTTATGTCTCCACCTATTATTATTTTTTTAAGAAAATTTGGCAATCATTCATTAACAACAAAGAATCATGACGTAATTACATTATAATTTTTCTTTTATAAGAGAAAAAAAATAAAAAAAAATATATAATTAAACATTTTTTTTATTCAAAAAGATGATTTAAGTGAAGGAGAATAATCTTGTGTGTAGTAAGTGGTTCTTTTTTATTTTGAACAACAATAAAAAAAATGTTTTACAACACTATTATTCTAGGAATTTGCTACTTCTATTACTTACAAAAGATATTAAACCATCAAATTTTAATAAAGGAACAGGCTGCATTACCAAACTTCATTGATAAAATATTATTATTTGTACTTAAAGATTCAAAGTTTCTTCAACGATTCATACTGTAGTTTGTATTGCTAAAAAGCTCACAAAAACTGCAAGAAACAAAAACAGAACTCCCGTTAATGGGAAAACAAAACTCTAATATTAGGAGAGAGTAATGGACACTGATTTGAGGAGATAAATCCAAATATATTTTCAATAGACACAAATCTTACAGTTTATTAGAAAAAAAAAATGAAACAATAAAAAAGAAAATAAATTTAAGGTAATCATCGATGAAAAACTTATCAATAATTATAAAAAAATGAAAAAAAAAAGATAACCATTATTCAACAATTAATAATAATAAAATCTTCATATATATCTAATAAGATGATATTTTAATTGATCACACAGTTCTTCCTACTTTTCACACTCATTGTATAATTAATTTATAATCAAGGCTATTTTTTTTCTGAAATGTGATTGCTATATCTTCTTTTTTTATTGATTTTTTAAGTCTAAATGTGTATAACATGTCTCTAATTGACTATAATAACATGGAAAAATTAATATATAATTTGCGACAATCACAATTAATATGAAACGATTAACAGTTAGAAAAGGCATGGGATCAATTGGATTATAATATTTAATAAAAAATAAAGAATTAAGAGAAAGAAAAAATTTATGGTGTGTAAAAATAACGAGTTAATTTCTCAAATCATCATTAATAATGTTCTTAAGGCACTTATATATTTTTAAACTTCAATTTATTATTTAAAAATCTCTCAACATTGATTTATCACATTAACATAGATTTCTCTATCCTCCTTCTTTTGGCTTGCTATTTCTCTCCTCCTCCTTTTGGTTTGCTCTTTCTCTCCTCCCTTTCACCCATAAAGATATTCTCGTTTGTGGAAATTAGAAGGCAATGAGACAAGTGATTGGATTTAAATTAGAGATTCTCCTGTCATTAATTTATACAATATTGATTTTTTTTTCTAGACTTAGTTCACTATATGTTTAAAATAAATTATATATAGTGATATCTATCTATTAAATATATAAGTTCTATATATTTATATTTTAAATTCATGATAAATGAAGTGTAGGTAAGAATCTCAGATTATAACTAAATATACGCTAAAAGAAAGGAGAGATTGTATTAGGGATAAGAAAGAAAGCGAATGAAGAGAAAATGATATAAAAATTTAGGGTAATTATCACAAGTAGTCATTCAATTTTATGAGTGTTATAAAGTTATTGAACTTCAATTTCTTTTAATAAAACTCATTAAATTTCAATTTAATTTTATAAAAGTAACTGTAACTAGAAATTAAATATTTTCATGTTAATTTATTGATTTATTAATTATTTTATAAATAAAATTATCTAATTAATGATTACGGATAGAGAAAAAATAGAGAAAAGAGAGAATTTGATGGCTATTTAAAAAAAAAACTTATAAAATGAAATAATTTTATTTATAAAATAATTATCAAGTTAGTAGGTTAATTTAAAAATCTTTAATTTTTTATAAGATTAATTTCAAAATTATTAATTTTTTATTATAATAATTTTTATAAAATTAAATTAAAATTTGAAACTTTGCGAAAAAAAATTAAAATTAAGCAATTTTTATGAAAACAAAATTTTCTTCAAAAATCTGCTATGGCAGGTCATGTCTCGATAGGACATCATTAATCAATGCTCATCCTTGTCCTATGGCTTTTAATAGAAGCATAGTTCGATAAGAATTTGAAAGGCATCAATGTTGAAAATCGTCATGTCAGCATAGTTTTTTTTTATTAAAAATAAAAATAAAATATTTTTATATTCTTAAATTAATTATTTTCAATTATAATAAATTAAAAAATAATTTTTATTAAAAAATTAATAAAATTATTAAAATTTTTATTGAATTTTGATTAATTTAAATAAGTAAATGAGAACTAACACTAATTTTACAATTTTAATTAAATTAAACAAATTAAAAATTTAGAAGTTCTTAGAGTTTTGTTGTTAAGTAAGCCTATTTTGAAATAAATTTTAATTTTATTATGTCAATAAAATATTTTATTATATCAATTAAAAATAATATTCATAAAAAAATTTAGGTTTTATCTTGATAAGTAACCTCTTAGAAAAATAACTTTGATTTTTCTATTAGAATAAAATAAAATATTACAATATCAGATTTAAGTGCTTATTTATCTTAAATTTTTATCTATTTTATATTATTATATAATTATTTAAATATGTAAGTTATTTAAATTTAGATTAAAAAATAATTATAACAGTATATTTATAAACTATATAATTTGAGTTTCATCAATACACTTATGATATATACTTTTTGCTATAAATCTTACAATTTATTAAAATTTTAATTTGTATTATATAGAATTACATATATAAAATAAAAAAATTATAAAATTCATGTGAACCAAATTTTGTATTCTAATAAATAATTAATATATAAAAATATGAAATCAAGAATTTATATATTAATAAAAAAATTATTCTTATAATTTTTAATTTACAATAAAAATAATTATTATATTAAAATTTTAATCTTGTTATAAATCATATTTCAAAAATACTTCTAAATATCCTAATTCACAAATAATTTTAACTAAAGCAAATCTGTCTTATGTTAGCGTCCACACATGGATTTATCTCCTAATAAGTTTTCTTATTTCTATTTTGTATGTGGACACTCTTGATTGATTAATGAAGTTTCTGTTTTATATAAATAAATAAATAAATAATATTATGTAATTTATTAAAGACTTAATGGTAGTTTTTTTTTAATTTTTACAATTATAGACACGCCTTTTTTTATTATAGTTATTTTTTTATTTATTTTGGCCTAATATAAAATTTTAATATTAATAATGATTAATTGACTAATTTTGACTAATTGAGTGCTGATGTAGTGAAAATATTATTATACAACAATATATACACAGCCTTCCACCCCCTCTCTCTCCATGTTAAAAAATGTTTCTACAATCTACACCACCTCTCTCTCTCTCTCTCTCTCTCTCATCCAATAATTATATACACACATCTATCCATATGTTTATTATTATTATTATTATGTGCTAAAATGATAATTATTGTTATTATCAACAATTTTTACATAAATTTTAAATTTTTATACACGTAACTTTTCTTTTCTCTTTTAATAAATAAGTTTCATAAAAACTGCTAAAAAAATATGAGAAGAGAGGGGAATTTTTTTTATTATACGAACATAAATATTCATTTTTGCAATTGTACTAAATAATAAAATATTAATTATTAACTAAGGTCAAAATTAATCAATTGGCTATAAATGAAACAAACTTATAAAATTTATTATAATTGATAAAAGTTGAAAGTTTGCCACATCAATAATAATATATAAAATAAAAATACTTTTGCCACATCAGTAACAATATAATAAAAATTAAAGTTCATATATCGTCAACAATAACATATAAAAAATAATATTTTTGTCACGTCAACTATCATATCTGCATTTGTTTTAACCAATTTGAGATCTAGGCCACAATTGATATTAAAATTTCAAATGAGACTTTTTTTTTTTAAATTACACTATAATTAAAAAAAACTCATAAATTTTAATTTTTTTTAGACATGGGGCCTTGATAATTTTATATAACCACCTTTCAACTATGTCATTAACTTAGCTCATTAATCCTTGTACGATTTATTTTTCCCATCAGGCAAAAACTCAAAAAAGTATGAAACCATTTACTCTAAGAACTTGCTTATATCCAAACCCTACAGGTGGAGATAAACCATATATATATATATATATATATATATATTTTGTTGGAGTCTAAGTCTAATTGGGATTGAAATTAGAAAGTATAATTAGTTTAGAAATTTTAGTAGAATTTAAATTATGAAGTTTAATAATCAGAGTTCCAAAAGAATAAGGTTTTAATGAACTATATATATGAATAGTTGGTAGGTCATTGTATTGTAGAGAGCTTACAAAGTGGAGAGATGTGTCGAATTCTATGAGTTTTGCTTGAGTGATTTTGAGGGTGAGAAAAATAATTAGTGATTGTATAATTATTTTTCCTTTGATTAGTGGATTTGTTTGGTGGAGTAGGTGTAATGGCCCGGCCCACTAGTGATATTATGCTCTGGCCAAGTGCGGTTTTAAAGCAGCGTGGAGGAGTTCTCTTAAATCCTTCTAAACCCCAATCTCTCAGTGTTTTGCGCTCTCTGAAAACCTGGTTCCATAAGAAACAGCGTCACTAGAGTTCTGACGCCGCGCTATCTCACGATATCTCTCGTGTTTTGCCGATGTGGGATTTACCTAGGGTGTTACAATCCACTCCCCTTATGGGACTTAGCGTCCTCGCTGAGGTATGCCCCACATCATGTTTTGTGGTATCAGAGCTGCTCCGCGTGCAACCTTGAGCGATAGTGGGGCAAACCTCAGCGAGGACGCTAAGTCCCAGGGGGTGAATTGTAACACCCTAGCAAATCCCACATCCAAAAACGGGAGAGATACTGGGTTTATAAGTTGCGGTTCATAACTCCTACGTGACGCGTAAAAAACCATGATGGCTCAGAGCTGGCCGACACACTACTAGTGGGCCGGCCTATTAAAGAGGGCTTATGCTGAATCACATTATATTATGTGTTCTTTAATTTGTATGGGTGTGATTTTTCACAACAAGTGGTATTTGAGCTGTGGTTCGAGATGTCAAAGATGGCGAGCACAAATTTGAAGTGGAGCCATTGGATAAGAAAAATAATTTTAATCTGTGGCAAAGTATAGTGAAGGATGTCCTTATACAACAATGATTAATTAAAGCATTGAACGAGAAGCAACCGGCGACCATGAAAGATGATGATTGAGAGGAGCTTCAACAAAGGGCGATGAGTATGATTAGATTGACGTTATTCCCCTGATGTAAAGTATAATGTTTTGGAGAAGACTTCACTAGTTGTTTTGTGAAAGAAATTGGAGAGCTTGTACATGTCAAAGTCACTCACAAATAGCTTATACTTGAAGGAGTTATACTAACTCAAAATGGATGAAAGTACTGAAATGAGGGATCGCCTTAATATTTTTAATAAATTAATTACTCAATTAGCTAGCGTTGGTGTGAAGGTTGATGAAGAAGATAAAGCCCTCTTGCTATCAACCTTTCTCCCATAATCTTATAAAAGCTTGGTGATAGCCCTAACAGTTAGAAATGAGACTTTGAAGATGGAGGAGATTACCGCAATTATTGTAGAAGTTGTAGGTTATTGTATTTGCATTATCTCAAGGCTATAAATAGAGGACACATGATAAAGTTAGTTACATGATAAGAAAAATGATAAGACTGATAGGATATTTATAATACAAAAATTATTTAGGACTGTTACAATACAAAAGTTATCTTAGCACTATCAGGTAGTTCACAAGCTTTATCTTCTACACGCCCCCTACAATTCGAGCAAAGGTATGGGTCAAATTGTAAGCTTATCCCTTAAGTGTTCATGACATGTTCGGCTGACTCCTTTGGTAAGAAGATCTGCAAGTTGGTCTTTGGTTAAAATGTATTGGACTTGGATCTCTTTCTTTGCAACTTTATCCCTAATGAAATGAAAGTCAACTTCATTATGCTTGGTGTGAGCATGGAAAATGGGATTGGGTGATAAATATGTTGCTCTAATATTATCACATTAAATAGTAGGTGCATTGGTAGGAAGATGATCTTGCTCACGCAACAAGGAAGTTAACCATGTAATTTCTATTGCTATGACACCAATAGCTCGATACTCAGCCTCAGTAGATGATTTTGCTATGGTGGTTTGCTTTTTGGTATTCCAATAAATTAAATTGGTACCTAAGTACACCGTATAACCCATAGTTGATTTCCTGTCATCCAAGTTGCTAGCCCAATCAGCATCACAATAAAATGAATATCATTATTAGTGGATCATGTAATTTGCATGCCAAAATGTTAAGTAGCCTTGAGATATCGTAAAATACGTTTGCATGCCACCCAATGTGATTCCCGTGGCTCATGAAGGTATTGAGAAACCTTATGAATAGCATAACTAATATTTGGACATGTGATTTGAAGATATTGGAGGGCTCCTACTGTGTTACAGTACAATTGTGGATTAGACAATAGGTCTCCTTCATAAGCACTAAGTTTTGTTTTGGTACAAACAGGAGTAGAGAGTCTTTTACAATTTTCCATATTTGCTTTACATAACAAATCTCTAATATATTTATACTGAGATAAAAATAAGCCAGTAGTAGTAGGTATGACTTCAACACTAATAAAGTAATCTAGAGGACCCAATTCACGTACCATGAATGCACTTTTGAGAGCCTTAATTGTGTTAGAGAGAAAAACTAAATGACGAAAGAAAAACTAAATGAATTTCAGTAAGCAATATATCATCAACATATACCAAGCAATATGCACGAGTAATACCACCATCGTAAATAAATAATAAAGCATCAGCATTATTAGGCTTAAACTGTAAATTCAAGAAGGTAGTTTCAACTTTTGATGCCACTAGTGGGGCACTTGTCGTAGTCCATATAATGAATGCTTGAGCATGCAAACATGATCTTTACAGTCTTTGTCCACATAGCCTGGAGGCTACTCCATATACACATGGTCGGGTGAATAGGCCAATTTTGTGTGACAGTCATGGATAACACTACTCTAACTGTTGTAGGCTTTATGACCAGTGAAAAATTCTCACAAAAATCAACTCCAGGTCATTGTTTATATCCCTTTGCCACTAACCATGCCTTGTAGCGATCAAGAGTGCCATCTTACTTTTGTTTCACACAGTACACCCACTTGCACCCTATTACATTGCTTGCTTATGTGCGGGGAATTAAGTCCCAAGTACCAGTATTGACAAGAGTTATAATCTCCTCATCCATGGCCTTACACCAATATGAATCCAATGAAGCTTTACTATAACACGATGGAGTTTGGGGAAGAGATGAAAGGGTAGTATAAACTTTTGACTTAAGAGAACCCATTTGAGACCTGGTCACCATCTTATGAATTTTAGTAGGTGGCAAGAGTTGAGGTGATGAAGTTGTATTGGTGGTAGAAGGTGGAAATGCGGTGAGGTCAACAGCTAGTGAAAGGCCATTTGAAGAAGGTAGTGGTGGCACGGTAGGAATGGGACTCTTTATAACCGTATAGGGAGATGAGTGTATTAGAGAGTGAGGTGGCAATGTGTGATTAGAAGTGGTGGCAAATGGAGAGCTAGGTGGCATGAATTGTGGGGAATGATGTTAGGCTAGAAGTGGGAGAAGGGACACATGGCATGGTAAAAGAGTGGCCTAGTAATCCAAGGGTTGAATTTGGTGGTGGAATTGTCCTTGAGTTAAGGGACATAGCTGGCATGGTTTGCATGATGCTAGGTGGCGGATTGGGTAAGGGATAAGGCATGGAATCATTGATGGACTTTGATTAGGACTTATATCATGCACAACCATAAAAGGAAATACTTGTTCAAAAAATGTAACATGTTATGAGATATATGTTTTACCAGAAAATGAATCCAAGCAGATAAAACCTTCATGTAATTTACTATAACCCAAAAAAATACAAAGGGTTGATCTAAGGGCTAATTTATTTTTAATGTATGGCTTAAGCGAAGGATAAAAAGGTAACCAAACACACGAAGACCATTATATTGCGGGGAGGCATGAAATAATAATTCAAAGGCAGGAGAAGGTGTAGTGTGAACAATGGGCAATCTATTAATGGTATAAACTACTGTATCAAAAGCAAAAGTCCAGTATTGCATATATACAGAGGCATGATGCAATAAAGACCATCCTGTTTCAACTATATGTTGATGATGTTGTTTTGCACATCCATTCTGTTCTGGAGTGTGCTGACAAGACACCCTTTGAGTAATACCTTATTAAGTAAATATTTAGTGAGAGCATGGTAGTCCCTTCCCCATTCTGCTTAGAAGCATTTTATAGGAAAGTCAAAATATTCTTCCACAATATGCATAAATTTAATGAACACATTAAGAACTTCAGATTTGTGATGAATAAAATAAATCCAATAATACTTAGAAAAATGATAAAAAAAAAACATAATATCGATAACTATCCACTGAAGGTACAGGCGATGGTCCCCACACATCAGAACAAATTAATTGTAATGATTGAATGACTCGAGTTTTAGAATCAACAAATGGTAATTTATGACTCTTACTAATTTGACAAGCATTATAAGGAATAGAATTTTATTTATTAAAAGGCAATTTATTATTACTAAGGACTTGGTGAACAATTCTGTAATTAGCATGCCCAAGGCGAGCATGCCAACTATTGAATTCAGCAACAATAACCATTAGAATTGATGAACTAGATGATGAAGATGATACAGATGGACAAAGTGAAATATGGTAGAGTCCATCTTTACTCAAGCCTTGGTACAAGATTTTTCTCGTGGGGATATCCTTAATAAGAAACATGTTAGGAAAAAATTCAATGGAAGCATTATTTTGAGCTATAAATTCATGAACAAAAAGAAGGTTGCGATTAATTAATGGAGAACAAAGAACATTATTAACAAAGAAGCAATTATTATTGGATAGCATAAAAGAACATGTGTGAGTGATGGGAAGAGTCATACCATTTCCAATAATGATTGTATCATTAATAGTATAGGGAGAGGAATTTATGATATTTCCACAATCAGATGTGACATGATATTTTGCGCCCGAATCAATTGTCCATGTTTGTTCTGGTGGTGTGGTGACATTAGTGAAATGTGTGGTGGGTTTTGGGAGACTTGATTGTGGATTAGGAGAGGCATGAGGATGAGGTGATGGGCATTGTCTCGCCACATGGCCATGACCATTGCAATTATGGCATATTATAGTAGATTATGACTAAACAAGAAAAGTGAAATGACTATTGTGGCCTCTACCATGTCCCCCACGAGTGTTCTTATAATTGATAAAACCATGATAATTGTTACCTTGGGACTTGACTGCCGCTTGAGCTATGGGTAGCACCAAATTATTTAAAGACAGTTTGTCCATTTGCAATTGTGCCTCCTCACTTAGGAGTAACGCATAAAGATCATTAAATTGAATAGGTGGATTTCTGGCCTCTAAGGCATGTGTAAATGGGCACATATCTGCACCCCACCCTTCCAAAATATCGTTAATTAAGGCATCCTCAGGAATTGGAGATTGCAAAGCTATCAACTGATCCGAAATATATTTAGCTCGACTCATATGAGTATCAATAGAATCAGTACCTTTGGATAGATGTTTAAGCTATTTGCAAAGTTATTGAATTTGAGTCCTGAAACCTTAAGAAAAGATGGTTTCTAGCTTCACCTATGCTTTTTTTGCTATTGTAAGACCAATAATTTGAGGAAGGATGGTCTCAGAAATAGAACAAAATAACCAGCTGAGTACCAGCTAATCACGATGAAACCAGCTTTTATAATCTGGATTTGGTGACCCATCTTCAAAAGTTGGTAATGGTGGAGTAAAGGTAGAAGATATATGTGATGCAAGATTGTGGCTATGTAGTAAAACCATTAACTGAGCATGTTAAAGAAGATAATTGCTGGACATGAGTTTGATGTTAAGAAACTGAGATACATTTAATAGGGTAGACGTGGAGTTTGCTTGGTCATTAGATGAAGAAGCTGAGTTGGTAATCAAAGTTTGTGACATTATGCCATTGGGCTTATTGCTTTGATACCATGTAGAAGTTGTAGGCAATCTTTTATTTTATTTGCATTGTCTCAAGGCTATAAATAGAGGACACATGATAAAGTTAGTTACATGATAAGAAACAAGATAAGATTGACTAGGATAATTATAATACAGAAATTATCTAGCACTATTGCAATACAGAAGTTATCTTAACACTATCAGGTAGTTCACGAGCTTTATCTCTTACAGTTATCTTAGACGATGAGAAGTTCAAGAAGACAGGTAGTAGCAATAAAGGTAGAGTTTTTGTTGTTGGTTCTAGTCATTGTAGAAGCAATCCACATGAAAACAATTAGAAAAAGAATAGTAGATTGAGCTCGAGACCATGAATAGACCTTGAAGATAGAGAATGTTATTACTGTCATGAGAAAGACCACATTCAATACCATTGTATGAAGATGGAGGAAGATCTTATAGAGTTTAAGCAATTCAAGAAGATTTGCAAAAAGGAAAAAGAAGAAACTACTGCAATTGCAATAGATGATGGTGTTGACGGTGAATGTTTGAATGTGAATGATGATAAGGAAAAGGCAAAAGATCTATTACAATATGAGTGATTAATGGATTCTGCTTACCCATTCCATATTTGCTCAAAAAATGAGTGGATCTATGTGATTGAAGAGAATAAAGGAGAGAAAGTGAAGCTAGCCAATGAGAACAAAATGGAAGTTAAAGGTATTGAAAAAGTGAAGATCAAGTTGCATGGTGATCGAATAAAAGTGTTCAATGAAGTGAGATATACTCTAAGTTTGAAAGGAACTTTGTTTCCTTAAGTAAGCTGAATTCTCTGGGTCATGGATGTTCGATTCATGGTGAAGTTATGAAGGGTAGTCGAGGTGCTCTTGTGATCATGAAGGATAAGAAGATTGGTATAAAGAATCTCTACAAATTGGAAGAAAGCACATTGATAGAAAGAATGCAAGTTGAGGTAAGAGGCAACATCAACAAAGAGTGCAAAGAAGTATCCAAGAGAAAATTTACTTTTACAGAAATTGTAAAGACTAATTCTATTCAACATGAAGGTAGAAATTGTTAGAGTCCAAGTCCAATTGAAATTGGAATTAGGAAGTATAATTAATTTAGAAAGTTTAGTATAATTTAAATTATGAAGTTTAATAATTAGAATCCCAAAAAGACAAGATTTTAGTGGATTATATATATGAGTAGTTGATTGGCCATTGGATTATAGAGAGCTTACGAAATGGAGAGGTGTATCAAATTTCATGAGTTTTGCTTGAGTAATTTTGAGGGTGAGAAAAATAATTAGTGATTGTATAATTATTTTTTCTTTGATTAGTGGATTTATTTAGTGGAATAAATTTACGTCAAACCACATTAAATTTTATGTTCTTTGATTTATGTGGATATGATATATATATATATATATATATATATATATATATATATATATATATATATATATATATATAAAATTTTGTATCAGACATGATAAACCTTAATCTCTTAACCTAGCTAGCTCCCATTTGTTAATAATCATATGCTTAATTCAAGCAACTAGACACAATGTATTATTGGTTTTAACATATGAGAGTAAATAAATCACTGGCTTTCCTTTTCAAAGTTTCGGTGAGGGGTTCCTTTCCTTTGTTATTGTCATTCATAGGAATCTCTATGCAGACAAAATAACATCTTAATTAAATTCTTTCTTGAATGAAATATTAGCACGTGTTTGGTGTATCTACCACATGTTTTTTCTTGAATTTTGATGAATTTTTTCGTAAGCAACAAAAAAGATCACCATTATTCAGCTATTAATAATAATAAAATCTTCATATATGTCTTATAAAAGGATATTTAAATTCATCACACAATAGCTTTGTACTTTTCCATGCATTGTTTATTATAATTAACTTATAAACAAGGCTATTTTTCAGAAATGTGATTGCGATGTCTTCTTTTCAATTGATTTTTTAAGTCTAAACTTATCATTTTGTTTGCCTATTGTGTCGTTTGTTTATTATTTTATTTTAATATTTAATTTAAATATTTATTTTTATATTTTATATTTTTAAAATTATAACACTTTTAATATTTTCAATATCATTTTGTTAAATATATTAGATACAGTATAAATTTATATTAAAATTTAAATAATTATATATCTATTCAAATCTTAAATGATTATCATTTTTTTAAAATATTTTTTTTTATAAGAATATAACAATAGTATAAATGTAATTAATATATATATATATATATATATATATATATATATATAATTTAAAAGATATATTTTTAATAATAAATATAATAATAAATACACTCAAAGATATATTATCTATAGCAATAATAGCATAATTAATGTTGAATGTTAATTAATAATAACCGGTAGGTGATTGATTTCTTTCAAATCTTCGTAAAATTATTACACTTTTAATCTCACTTGTTTTTAATTTTTAAGGTGTTAGTGCACTATTAGCATGTGCAGTTATTATATAAGGTAATTTACAAGTTAATATTTGAGGTATATTAAAAATCTCAGATTTACCTAAGTAATAATTTAGTCTCTAAAATTTAATTTTGTTAATAGATTAGTCACTGACATTTAAATTATTTGTTAACTTTATTAACTTTTTTTTTTTTTTAATTTGAAACAGTTTGATCTCTTAAATTTTATTTTATATATAAAATAGTCTTTATATTTAAGTAATTATTTTATTTATATTTAAATAAATTATGCATTTTAAAAAATATTAATTGTTTGATAAATTAAATATTCATGTATGTAAATAATTAAGCATTTTATAAAAATACATCTAAATTTCACTTAAATTAATTGTTTGAAAAATTAAAAATTTTAGCCTCCTCTTATCTGCTCTCCTCCTTTTCTTTTCTCCTTTATGTCTCTTCCATGGGCAATCACAAATATAATGAGTTTCTAATCGGTAACTATCCTCTTATTAATTTTCTTTATTTATTTTATTTTTTATTATTTTTTTCTAATAAACTCTCATATCCATATTTGGCTAGAACAATATGATTTTCTCTCTTTAGATTTGTGTTTATTAGAAATAAATCTAAAGTTCTCTCCTATATTAGGGTCTTGTTCTCCTTATTATTGGGATTTTGTTTTCTTTCCCTTTAGCAAGATTTTATTTTATTTTTTTACAGTATTTGAATTAATGTGCTTTTTGGCAATACAAATATATGGATCATTGATTTTTTTTAATTAGAATAATGATCTTTTGTATTAATAATACCTAGTAAAGCAGCCTATTCCTCTATTAAAATTTGGTGATTTAATTTTATCAGTGAGTTACAAAGGTAACAAGTTCCTAAAAGACAATATTACATAAGGTTTTTTTAGTTGTCCAAAAAAAAAAAAAAAAAACCAGTTATTACCTACCTAAGTCATTTTTGAACAGAAGAGTTTAATTGTCTATATTTATATGTTGTTTCTCTTATGAAAAGATTATATTGTACCTATTTTATAATTTTTATTAATGAATTGTCAAATTTTTATTTAATAAAAAAGACAAATGAAATATTTTAGTTGAAATGAACTTTTAATTTAAAATATAATTTTAAAATGCAGTTTTTTAATATATTAATAAATAATAAATGAATTATAACTTTTAACAATTTATATATGATTATTTATTGTCAAAATAGATTGTATTAGATATATAAAAATAATTTTTTTTTATATAATTTTTTCTGAATGTCACGACCCAACCTATGGGCCGGACCGGCACTAGGACCTGAGCCAGCATAAAGCCCGCGAGGCCGGTAGTAAGCCTTACTGTTCTCAAACTCATGACCAGGCCCACAATTTAGGCCCAATATGCATATAAAATAATTTAAATTAAACTGTTATAATTTTATTTCGGGCCAACTTTAGCCCAGCAATTATCCGAAACTAAAATTAGGGGAGCCCAGCTCAACCCTGTTACATCATTTACAAACTATTCAAGACTCATAAAAATTTTTCATTTGTTAATACAAAAACTTAAATTCATGCAGTCCCTGACAGGATTAATACTACTACTAATACATGCGGAGTTCTAAATTATAAATTTAGATAATAATAATAATACAGTTAAGAAATTTTTTTATTTTTCATAACCTGTGAGGAAAGGAATATGTTATTCTGAAAAAGGTCTTCTCCTGTAGCCTGGAAAAATATGGTGAATAGGAGTGAGCGTTCAACTCAGAGAGTAAAATATCAATTTTAACCATAATATCTATAACTATCTAAAGCTAATGCACCCTGTAGAGTGAAATGCAACATCGTTAATACTTTCACATCATAACAGCAAAAAGGTAATTTAGAGCACTCACACACCTGGTAATGTCAAACCATAAATATATGGGAGCTGATCCCCTATACAGCCCTCTTAATCCAATCTCTACCAGCGAAGAACTCAAGCCAGACTTTCGCTTAATAAACCAATACGGGATCCCAGCGAAGAACTCAAGCCATGTCTACCCCGAAGGACCAGGTCCCAGCGAAGATCTCAAGCCGTGTCTACCCGTCATGTCCATATCCAACACTATACCACATGCACGCCAACGCACACACACTGCTCTAAATTATCACAAACACATCCAGGGCACTTTAACAGTTGTGAATGCAACATAAAATCTGCCTAGAGTTTAACTACATAGATACATACATATAGGTGATGCATGGGCATGCTTGAACATATAATAATATCGAAATTACAATTAAAATTAATATTTTACTCACAGTACACCGATGACTATTGTGGTTGCTGGATGGAGGAAAATAGCTGATATCGATCATCTAATAATTAAATTATAAATTTATTAGTACTAAGTCAAAATAAAACTCTAAAGAGGCAACAGACAGCCTAATTCATTTCGAAAATTCGACAGAGTTTTCCTTATACCTAGGATCTACCCAACATGCAAAAGGGCTCAAATAACACTTCTAAATTCAACTCATATCTCATCATCATTATATGGCCCCTCCTAGGCCCTCCAAACCAAGCAATACTCAAAACCTTAAAAATTACGTTTTAGTCCCTATAATTGACATTTTGTAAAAATCCACTCAAACAAGCTCTAAAAATTCTAAAATTTTGCCCCGCGATCCTTAATAATATTATAAGGCTATTGCAAAATGAATTGTAATTTTCTAATCACCCATGAATATTTTATTCAAGAATATTATTCAATTTCATAAGTTTCCAATAGCTAACATATTCTTAATTCGACCCAATTCAATATTCACATATTTAATCCTCCATCCTCAAGCTTCAACCAATCATATAAAATTTAAATGTCTTAATTTCAAATAATCTTATATGCCCATATGCTAAAAATCTAACTAAAATCCATCTATATTTTTCAAAAATATTCTACAATCACTCAAAAATTCAACAAACACCATAGAATATCTCCAAATAATTTTACTTTCATCATATATTTTTCTTAGAATTTTTCTCAAATTTTTCCTGTTTAAAGAACACTGCATTTATGCTCCACAGACAGAGAAATAATAAAAATAATCTTACCCGAACTTTATCTGTGTCTCAAAAATTTCAAAAATTTATGAGGAAGCATCTGGAAGTTGAATCATCCCAAAGCTCGCCGAAGCCACCGCCGAAACCACCGCGCATGGTGGTTGGTCGTCGGTCGCCTGCGACATCTGTTGGAACTGGTTACACCAAAATGTTCCTCTCCTCCTCCTGAGTCCATAGGTAGTCTTAGATCATCGATCCATCAGTCGGATTGTCGGAAATCTCGTCAGAAAGTAAAAAAAAATCGATTTTCTCTCTCCTCACCGGCACTGGAAACGGCCACCAAATCCGGCGAGGCTGGTCTCATCTGAAAGGGCTCGCTCTTAGGAGTCCATAGCCACTGGAATCACTCCAATCGGACGTCGGGATCGCCGGATACGAGCATTCAAAGTTTGGACTTTTCTCTCTCTCTCTCTCTCTCTCTCTCCACTGTTGGCCGGATTCTGGGTTGCTACCACGGCTTGGGAGGTAGCCTGCTGGGTGGGGAGCCACTTGGGAGGTCGCCGGCCGGTCACCGGATAAGGAAAGAAGAAGAAGAGAGGGAAGGAGAAGAGATGAGAGAAATTGGGGGGGGGGGGGGGTGTATTCCTCTTGATTTTTGTTTTGAAAAAAAAAATATATTTTTTTTTAGACTGGCAGTGACAGTGGAATCCATTATCACACGCCAAGTCTCATCCCCCTTTCCCCCTTTTTTTTTTCGGTTGTTATACTGAAAATCATGTTAAAAGAATTTTTATAATTATTTATTTGTTAAAAATATAAGTAAAATATTTTTTTTATAAAATTAAGACCATAATATAAAAAATTTAATATTTTAGTAAATTATATTGTTTGTTATTAATTATTTTTTATTATTCGACAAAACATTCTATTTATCTAATTAACTATTTTTAGTATTTTATATTTAATAATTATAATTATGAAAATATTTAATATTTTTTAAAAATATATAATTATTTAAATATAAAATAATAATTACTGAACATAAAATTTAGATTTAAGAGTTATTTTGTTAATAAAATAAATTTTAGGAACTAAATTATTTCAATTGAAAAAAAAAGTTATTGGGAAATTTAAATGGTGGAGACTAATCTATTAATCGGAATAAAATCTTAATTAGGAACCATATAATTTTTTATATATCTCAAAAACTAATTTATAAATTATCCCACAGGTACTCATCTCAAACTCATATTAGTTAGGTTTTGTTGACATTAAGTTTATTGTAACAACCTGATTTTTTTTCTTAATATATATATATAAATGTATATAGAAAATATTTTGAAATATTTGATTTTAATTTATTACTATTTTATTTAAGGTACTAAATTAGTATTTTCATAATAATAATTGTCATTAACCAACCTATGGGCCGAACCAGCACTAGAACCTGAGCCAGCCTAAAGCCCCCGAGACCCGTAGTAAGCATAACTATTCCTCAACCCAATTCTAAGACCCATTTGGGCCCAATTTCAAGAATTCAACCGGACAGAGTCTGGTCATAAAATGGACCATTCAACGGGAAGTTTTTAATTCGCTCGACCTGTAAACACAACATATAATAAATTGAGGAGCTTAGCTCATCCTCCACATACTCATAATTTCATAAAATCCAATGGGAGCTCTGCTCCCTCATCCAATTCAGTCATGCATGCAATTAATATTCTTACAAATTCAACACCATATTATTACAGACCCAAAATAATTAAAATACTCCTAACACATGCGGAGTCTAAAATTTAACTAAATTATATAAAATAAATTAGATACTACTAATTGAGCTGCGAAAAAGAAGAGCAGGTTAGTCACAACAGGTAATCCTCCTGTAGCCTAGAAAAAATAGATGAATAGGAGTGAGCATTTGACTCAGAGAGTAACATACTAATTTTAACCACAATTTCTATAGCTATCTAAAGCTAATGCATCCTAAGGAATGGAATCCAACATCATCATACATTTCATACAAATCACATCATAACAGTAAAAAGGCAATTTGGAGCACTCACCCACTCAACACTATTCAACAGTACATATATGAGAGCTAATCCCCTATACAGCTCTCTTAATCCAACCTTTGCCAGCGAGTGTCTCTCAAGCTGGACTTTCGCTTAATAAACCAAATGCGGGGTCCCAGCGAGTATCTCTCAAGCCATGTCTACCCTGACTTATCCATAAAGGATCGGGTTCCAGCGAGTGTCTCTCAAGCCGTGTCTACCCGTCTTGTCCATATCCAATACCATACCACATGCACGCCAACGCACGCACACTGCTCCAAGTTACCACAAATAATATCTATGGCACTTCATCAATTATGAATGCAATATAAAATGCACTTAGTATTTAACTACATAGATACATATTTATAAGTGATGCATGGGTATACTTGAACATATAATAATATCGAAATTATAATTAAAATTAATATTTTACTCACACACTTAAACTGAGGTCACTGAGGCGGCTGGGCGGAGGAGGAAGGCTGTCCTGGCTCACCTGACAAATTTCATTGCACTTATTTAATATATTTGACTCAATAAAAGCCTGTAAAAAACCAAAGATATCTTAAGTCATACCAAAAATCCGACAGAGTCTTCCCTATACCTAGAACCTACCTAACCTGCAAAAGGGTTCAAAATGCACTTCTATATCCACAAGTCACACATACACAACTCAATCATATCACATGGCCCCTCCTGGGCCCACCCAGACTGTCAACAACCACAATTTGAAAAATTACAATTTAGTCCCTACAATTACCCCTTTTTCAAAAACTACCCATTTGACCTCCAAAAATTCTAAAACTTTTCCCCACGGTCCTTAGCAATATTATAGAGCTAACGCAAAGGAATTATATTTTTCTAACCTACCACAAATATTTTATATATTTTTAATCGAAATCAAGCACTAGATAATTAAAAAAAATGAGGGTTCAGGTTTACCTATGCCAATTCTGATCCTGGGGACGCGTCCGGGACATTTGAAAATGGTGGGGTAGCCTATACTCTTAGCCCGGTTCTGAAGCTTTTTCGGTAGTCTATTTGTCCGGCCCGAAATTACAGACTCGAGCAACCATCGAATTTCCTCGAATTGAATATACCTACGTAAAGCCCATAATATGGGGGTTAGTATATAATTTTTACAAAATTTTTTAAACTCATTTAATGCTCAGAAAAATACTGTGAAGTCTCGCGGGACTCACCGAAAAACGGTGTCAAAAAAATTTGAAATTGGTATTGCCACGAAGCTCTGGAGTAATGGAGTACTCCGGTACTCTCAGATTTTTGGTGGGGTTTACGGTTTTCGAGAAATCTAGCCCAAAAGTCAAAATGAGCTAAAACTTCCTGGGCAAAAATTTGACAAACAGCTCAATGGATTTTTGTGTTCTTGGTGTTTATGGAAAGCTCTTGAGGTGCAGATATGTTTTTGGGACAAGACCCGATCCGATTGGTGGCTGTATCGACCGGATTTTAAGCTAGAAGGTGAAACATCGTGCGGTGCGTAAGGAGAGTTTTTGGGCCGTTTTTTGGCAGCCTGGAGTGTAACATCCTCACTTTAGCTAGTCCATACAGTCTACTGTTCCAGTCATCAATGTAGATTCGGGCAGTTAGAATATTTAAAATTATAAATAGACTAGAGTGAGGAGTTATTAATAAACCAAATAATACTCATAAAAATCAAGGAAAATTTTTAGGAGTAAAATGCATTGAGGTTAAATGAGTCGCAACCCCAGTGACGAGTGACCCGAAGGGGAAGTAACGGTGAAGGCCATTAACAACCCTCAACCCGGGAAAAACTTCATGAAATAATTTTTGGGACCTCAGGGAAGGATTATTGGGGTTCCCATGACAATAAAATGTTAAGGAAACACAAGGAAAATTTACTCAATCGGTAAACACAATTTTAGCTCATTAAGTCAAACGGAGGGCATTTTGGTCATTTCGTCTTCAGAGATGATTTTTTACCAACTTGTCCATTTATGTAAGTGAATTATATGACATAAAATATGACAAAATATTGATGAAAAATTATTTAAAAATGAATAGGAAAGGAAAGAAAAGAAAATAAAAATAAATGGGATTTATTACTTCATGCTTTTGAAAGGAAAGAAAAGAAAATGAAAATAAATGAGATTTATTACTTCATGCTTATGTAAGCATGAGGTAATTAAAATGCTTTGGTCAATCAAAATAAAGAAACACCATATAATACATTAAAAATGAGGAAAAGAAGTCAAATTCTAGAAAACAACCAGCAGCCGTTCTTCTTCATCAACAAGCCACACCATGCTCCTCCTTCCCTCCTCCATTTTTATGCTCACCAAAGCTTGAATTTCTTAGTTTTTCACCCACAAAACCCTTAGTTGTCAACACAAATCTTGCTCTTTCATCTTGGTGAAGCTTTTGGGAGCAAAAAGAAGTGTAAAGGAAGAGCTCTTGCAGGATAGAAATTTACTCCATTAGAGGTTAGTGACTAAATTTGTTTTCTTTCTTTAAATTCATGTGGAAGGAGCAAAATTAGTGGATATTTACAAAGAAATTTAAATAAAATCATAAGCATACCTTCCCTAATATTTTCGGCAGCCTTGAACTTGGTAGGGTTTTGAGGATTTCATGGAATTAAAATGGTATTGTGGCTGCCCTTTAACACTAATCTATTGTTTAGGATAATGAAAGGTAAGTGAATGCTTGATTTGAGATGGTTAAGTTAAGGTTTGGGTATGAAATTGAGACTTTGATCATGTAATGGTGAGAGTAAGTTTTAATGGTCAATTAGTGACCATTTGGGTATGTGTGAATAAGAAATGAAGTGGTTTGTTTAGTGGGAATTAAAGTTAGTGTTGCTACCCTTGGTGACCTGCAGGATTGGGTGTGAGTCTAGCAGGTTTGGGTAGCTATAACTGAAGTTGTGTAGGTTCAATTGGTGCAAGGCCAATTGGACATGAAATTAGACACATAATGGCACAACTTTGGTGAAGAAACCCTACCCAAAAAACCAAACTAAGTTGACTTAAAAATTGCCCTAATCCAGGTGACCTACATTCTGCCTGGGCAAAATGACCAAATAAACAGTATTTATTCATTTGGTCATAACTCAGTGTAGAAAGGTCCAATTGACCTGAAATTTTACTAAAAAATAGCTGAGACATAGACCTACAACTTTCATGAAGAAACCAAACCCAAATTTTAACCATAACATGTTCAAAAGGTGACCTGCAGTTACTGCACAAAACACTGTAGATTTGGTCAGTCCAGAAAATTTGGAAAGTTTGTAATCCGGCCAGTTATGGTGCTTGGGCCATAACTTGAGCTACAAAACTCCAAATGGAGTAATTCAAAAAAATAAATGTAACTAGACACAATAAGAAACAACTTTCATGTTGACAACTTTGCCAAATTTCTATTGTAAAAATGACCAATGGAATAGTAAACACAAGGCTTAAAATTTGAAAATTTTGAACAACTAACACTAAGCTTAGAAATGGTATTGGCAACCAATACCAACAATTTTAGAATGCAAAATGTGGTATGTTGGGAGTATTAAAATTAATGTACCTATTGCTTATGCAAAAGTCAACATTTTAGTTGACTAATGAAATGAATAATAACACCTAAACTTAAATTTCAAGAATTGTACAATTTAAGAGTGTAACATACCCTAGTACACCTAGCAAAATTGGTTTGGATAGGTTGGTATGCCAATAGGGTTTTGTTAGCAGTACTGCATATGGCTTCATGCCATTCTGTGTTTTATGGCTTTCCGTGCCATTCTGTGATATAATAGCCTTTGGCTATATTGATTGAGTTATTATACTTGGGTTTTATCCCTGATAATTATTACCGCTTATTAGCTATTCTGTTGCACACCGGGAGACACAATGTGACCGATGGTGTGATGGTCTGAGGTACTTGGTACCCAGTGTCAGTTTACCCATTTATCCAGTCCAGTCAACTACTATGAGTCACTCGGGCAATTAAAATAATCTTACTAAATTTTAATCGAATAATACTGAAATAAATGTCAGAAAATAAGTCTACATAAAATATAAACATACATTCTGTATATTTATTTTATTTAGTTATTTTATTTTATATTATCACCACTAAGCAGAATTGCTTAGCGCGTC